>NC_080539.1:160064235-160094235 GCF_028640845.1 Ahaetulla prasina
CTTTGGGTGGGGGCTTGGTTGTGCTCAGGTTAGTCTGAGCTGCAGGGGGATTTGATATTGTATGTATATATATATGTATATATATATATGTATATGTATATATGTATATATCCCCAGCATTCAAAGAAACAATAACCTGCTCAGCAAGTCTCACATAATCATATCTGCCTTCTAAAAGGAGGATTTCTCGAAAGCCTGATAAAAAGGAAACTCAAAGGGAAGGTTGAAAGGTCCAGCTTGACCCAGAAAGCTTGGCTGTTTTTTAAAACCACAGTAATAGAGCCTCTGACACACAATATATTCCTAAAATAAGGAAAATGGCCCCAAAATCCAAGAAAAGGCCTGCATTGTTGATTAGCTTTGTAAAAAAGTTATTAAAGCTAATAAAATATTTAGATAGTGGAAAAACTAATGAAGGGCGGGGGGGAAAGAGCATAAACCTAGCAAAAGAAGTGCAAAGAATCAGTAAATGAGGCAAAAAGAAAACTCGAGGAGCATAAAACTTGCTAAAATTGAAGACAGATAATAAAAGGTTTCCCCCCCAAAAATGCATCAAAAGCAGAAAGACAGCCAGGGAGATTCTTGGTCCTTGGATGAAGAAGGAGTCAAAGTTGTGCTGAGAGGAGAAAAGGAAATTGCAGAGAAGCTAATAGATTCCTTGCTTTCATCTTCACAGGAGAAAAAAAATGGGGCAGATCTGTTGTTCTCAGGAAGGGAATCAGATGAACTGAGCCATATAGTGCTGACAAAAGAAGAAATGCTAGGCCTTACTGACGAATTGCACATCAATAAATCACCAGGCTCCGGTGGCATCCACCAAGAGTTATTGTGGGAATTACGGCTGAGGTTGTGGACCTTCAAATATGCAACATGTGTCTATTCTGCTTCTGTAGATGAGGAGTGGAAGGTGGTCAGTATAATACTAATTTTTAAGAATGATTGAGAGAGAGGGAGGGAGGGAGAATGCACAGACGCACATGTGAATCAGCAATCTTGGGCCCCTTGCGGCCCACTTGGAACTCCCTCAAAATAACAAGGCTGTGCAAGCATTTGAAATGATAGGTTGGTCAATGATCTGTTTCCAGGAAGAAAGTAGAAACTTCTATTAAAGATGAAATTATGAAACATTTGAAGAAAAAGACCTTACTCAAAGATATCCAATGTTGCTTTACTAAGAAGAATACTGTCTAGCTAATCTGTTAGATGTTTTTAGGGTGTTAACAAACATGTGACTAAGGCAAGACAATAGACAACATCAACTTAGATTTTCAAAAAGCTTTTGATGACGTTCCTCATCAAAACTAAGCCGAACAACCATGGAATAAAAAGTTGTGGGTAAGCAATTTGGCTAAAGAATAGAAAACATAGAGTAGGAATAAATGGATATTTTTCACATGGAGGGATGGAACTTTTTTTATATAATATAATTTTTTATATAATATCAGAGTTGGAAGGGACCTTGGAGGTCTTCTAGTCCAACCCCCTGCCCAGGCAGGAAACCCTACACCATTTCAGACAAATGGCTATCCAACATCTTCTTAAAAATTTCCAGTGTTGGAGCATTCACAACTTCTGCAGGCAAGTTGTTCCACTGATTAATTGTTCTATGGACTATTGAGGTCTTCCAAAATTCCGCCCTAGGACTGGTGCTTTTTAGTAGATTTATACATTATAATTGGTCAAGACTAGTCAAGTTGCTGATGCCACTAAATTGTTCAGTGTGATAAAAATGCTAAAGAGATTGTGAATAACTCCAAAGGGGTTTCTGCACATTAATGGAATGGGTATCAGAATGGCAGACTTCTTTCAACATGAAGAAGTACAAAACTACTTATCCAAAGTAATGGGTTCAGAACTAGCAGTGATGAATGAGAAAAGAGATTTTGGAGTAATAGTAAACAGTTTAATGTTCATCAGCTTAAAAAAAACAAAACTCCAGGATGTCAGGGATAATAAAAAAATAGTACCAAAAGTAGAAAAGTCAATATCATTAATGACCTTATAGAAATTAATGGTGTGACCACATCTGGGATATTGTGTGAAGTTCTGATTGCTACACCTGAAAAAGGATATTGTGTAACTAGAGAAGGTTCAGAAGAGGGCAGTTTAAAGGACTGGAACAGCTTCCCTATGAGGAAAAGTTGTGAAAGTTGGAGCTTTTTAGCCTAGAAAGGAGGCAAACAAGAGGAGATGTAATCGAGATGTACAGAATTACGCCAGGTGTGGATAGAGTGGACCAGGAGAAGCTATTTTCTCTTTCTGGAAAGAGTAGGACCAGAAGCCACCCAATGAAATTGAATACTGGAAGTATCGGGTCAGACAAAAGGATTTTTTTTTAATACAACACATCATTAAACTTTGGAATGGTTACAAGATGTTGTGCTAACTACCAGTTTGGCTGAGTTCAAAGGGTTGGACCAATTCATGTACAATAGGTCATGGGATCAACAGCTATGAGCTTTGACGGCAGTGTGAAACCCTTGGAGGGTTCTTGGCTGAGAGACCAATGGCTTCCCTGTGCAGTTCTTTGGCCATTGTGAGAATAGGCTGCTGCACAAGAGAGGCCAGGGTCTGATCTAGCAAAGCATTGCTTATGTTCTTATGAGTAAGTACTCATACTCCATACTCCAGACCAGTAGTGGGATTCAAATTTTTTTACTACTGGTTCTGTGGGCGTGGCTTGGTGGGCGTGGCATGGTTTTTTTAATAACTTCCCCTTTCAGAGGTATTTTCTCTGCTTTCCAATTTCGTGCAAAAACAATTCTTGCCGCTGTTATTACATGTATAATCAATTAAATATTTTCTTTACTAATTTTCTCTGGAAGAATACCCAATAGGAACAGCTCCGGTTTTAACTCAATATGTTGTTGGGTCATTTCTTCTAACCATGTCTTAATTTTGTTCCAATAGTTTTTAGCTTCTGGGCATGTCCACCAACAATTCAAAAATTCTATATGTTTTGCAAAGGTCCATCCTATATTGGTAAACTGGCATTTTAGTGGGTTTGTATGGATTGTTTTAATTACTTTTGTTTAAAAACAGTAGTATTTGCTACAGTATTACAAGGAACCAACAATATGAATTCTGTTTCTATTTAAACATCTAAAATATTATTTATTCTAATTATTGCTGTCAACCAACTTACACTGTACTCTGTATGTGTCCATTATTATTCCTGTGAACTGCCAATGTTACAAATACATAGCAAATGGAAATATATTTGGTGTTAGCTTTCATTGCATATTGGATTTTTATTGAAAAGTTCTTGGAATAGAATTATAGGTCATAATATTCATGGATAAATTCTTCTAAAAGCCAGAGATCAAGCATAGTTTGGGTACATGTAGTCTGAAAATTGTTCTACCCAACCTGATGTCTTCTAAATGTTTTGAAATCAGAATTCCTACCTAGGATGAAAATATATGAGAGTTATCTCATATATACAATACTTCCCACTAACATTCCCTGCAGATCCACATTATATAGCATAATATTCAATTCCTCTATTACCAACTATTTCAATTACCATGTTACACAGATTTATTCAAGCAGAGGTTATTTTCTAGTGGCTCTATCTACCACAGGGAATGCTGTTTTCACACAAGAACTCCTGCTCTCTGCCAGGAAAGAATATAGCCTTGACTCTCCCAGAGCTTTTTGATTCAGTAACTTGTATTTTGACCCGAGAAGCCACTCCTATTTTGGAATGTAGCAGGGTCTTCAACCTTGGCAACTTTAAGACTTGTGGACTTCAGCTCCCAGAGTTCCTCAGCCAGCTAAGCTAAGCTGGCTGAGGAACTCTGGGAGTTGAAGTCCACAAGTCTTAAAGTTGCCAAGGTTGAAGACCCCTGGACTGTAGGACTTGTGCTCTTTCCTTCTTTTCATTCTTCCTCTTTGCTGTTTGGGTTCCCATTTGCAGCATTGTTGATATACATAGGTAAAAGTAAAGGTTCCCCTCGCACATATGTGCTAGTCGTTCCCAACTCTAGGGGGCGGTGTTCATCTCCATCTCAAAGCCGAAGAGCCAGCGCTGTCTGAAGACATCTCTGTGGTCATGTGGCTGGCATGACTCAACGCCAAAAGCTCACGGAACATAGTTACCTTCCCACCAAAGGTGGTCCCTATTTTTTCTACTTGCATTTTTACATGCTTTCGAACTGCTAGGTTGGCAGTAGCTGGGACAAGTAACAGGAGCTCACCCTGTTACACAGCACTAGGGATTCGATCCGCAGAACTGCTGACCTTTCTGATTGACAAGCTCAGTGTCTTAGCCACTGAGCCATCGCGTCCCCTTGATATACATTCATAGAGATAAAACTCAAGAAGGCAATGTTACTTTCTTTTTTGCTTTATCAGCTTGGGCTAAATCCAATCAGGTAACTTCCAGCAGCTGCATGTTCCAATTTAAAGAGGAAGGGCAAAAGAAAGGGCAAAAAAAATAAAAAAATCCATTATTTCCCATTATTCTCTCTAGTGATCAAAAGAGGGGCATTGAGGTCAATGTTTAGGTTGTTTCTCTGATAGGAAGAAACAGAAATTTATGAAAGCAGTCGTGTTTTTCTTTGAAGGGCAAGAAATCTCTCTCCATGTTCATTTACCCTCTGAAAACATTGTTTTACTAATTCTCTTTTTGGCTGTTTTCCCAAGGCAATGCTGATGTCATTGTGTCAATGCCTGGCCTAATGAATTGACTAATGCCATATCAGCTGCAGTTTGAAACCAAGCGTCTTCTGCTTTCCAGCCCCAGCAACTACCATCCAAATGGCTGTGCTCTATTTACACTGATGCAGACGAAGGAAAGAGGCAACTGTCAACTAGTTCAATTCTATTTCAATTTTTCTGTGGTCTGAAATATGACTGGATCAGTGGTGGGTTTCAAATTTTTTACTACCAGTTCTGTGGGTGTGGCTTGGTGGACATGGCATAGCTTGGTGGGCATGGCAGGGGAAGGATACTGTAAAATCTCCATTCCCAACCCACTCCTGGGGGAAGTTTATTGCAAAATCCCCATTTCCTCCTGATCAGCTGGGACTCAGGAGGCAGAGAATAGATGGGGGCGGGGCCAGTCAGAATTTTTACTACCGGTTCTCCGAACGACTCAAAATTTTCGCTACAGGTTCTCCAGAACTGGTCAGAACTTGCTGAAACCCACCTCTGGACTGGATAGCATCACTTACTTTTTCTGATTGCTTTGAGTTTGCAGAAGCCTGTGGCCTGTTTTAAGTGGGAAGTAGGAGAGATAATGGTTGACGTAGATGTTGCTACACGATGAGTTTTCTGACCCAACCCTAAAATCATTCACGAGGAAATGATTTTGTTGGGGGAGGGGGTTTCTCAAGCACACAGCAGGAAAGAGAACAGTTTTAGGGTTCTCTGCTTTTAATCATATTTATTTATTTATTTATTTATTTTGTCACAACAATATATGTAAGTATCATACAAAAAGATTATATAGTATATAAACATATATATGAGTAAATATTAGGAGGTATAAGCATATATATATATATATATATATATATATATATATATATATATTTGTTTTCTGAGGTTTTCACGGGTGTTTGTATATAGGTCTTTGGTTGTTCGGGTTTTCTCCCGTGTAAAATTGGAAGTGTCTTGGCGACGTTTCGACGAAGTCTCATTCGTCATCTTCAGGCTTCAGCTTCCAGTTTGCTCCCAGAAGCACGAAGCTGAAGCCTGAAGATGACGAATGAGACTTCCCAAACGCCGCCAAGACACTTCCAATTTTACACGGGAGAAAACCCAAACAACCAAAGACCTATATATATATATATATATATATATATATATATATATATATATATATATGAAGAAGAAAAAGAAAAACAATAGGACAGGAACAGTAGGCACGTTTGTGCACTTATGCACGCCCCTTATGGTCCTCTTAGGAGTGGGGTGAGGTCAGTAGTAGAAAGTTTTTGGTTAAAGCTTTTGGGATTGTGGGAAGAGACCACAGAGTCAGGTAAAGTGTTCCAAGCACTGATGATTCTGTTATAGTCATATTCTGTTATAGTCATATTTTCTGCAATCTAGATTAAAGCATGTGGGAATATATGGGAATATATTATATAATATATTATATGCACGTGGGAAAGACTTGGGGAAATCTGGAGACAGATTTGAATCAGTTACTTGGTAAGTCCAAACACAACAGCAGATTCTTGCCCTGATCCAAAACTCAGGCACGCAGAAATCTTGTTATTTCAAAGAGGTTTATTCATTGATCTTGCAGTAGCAATCAACCATGTATCAACTTCCTCTCTTAAAAGTTGTTGGAGTAACTCTTTGGAAGAAAATGAACCATTATTGTAAGTATCATCAAGGAGAACTCTGCTGTATTGAAATTATCATTGACAGTGAACAGTACTCAAAACTCTTATTGTTTCACCTTCCTTTTTAAAGAAAGAAGCATCCTACAGAAATATTGGTACTGGGACTCCCAGAATTTTAATCCAGCATGCTTGCATTAAGGTAAAGGTAAAGGTTCCCCTTGCACATACGTGCTTGTTATTACCAACTCTAGGGGGCGGTGCTCATCTCCATTTCAAAGCCAAAGAGCCAGCACTGTCTGAAGACGTCTCCGTGGTCATGTGGCCGGCATGACTCAACGCCAAAGGTGCACGGAACACTGTTACCTTCCCACCAAAGGTGATCCCTATTTTTTCTACTTGCATTTTTACGTGCTTTCGAAACTGCTAGGTTGGCAGAAGCTGGGACAAGTAACGGGAGCTCACCCCGTTACGTGGCAGCACTAGGGATTCGAACCGCTGAGCTGCCAACCTTTCGATTGACAAGCTCAACGTCCTAGCCCCTGAGCCACCGCATCCCGAGTCGGCAACGACTAGCATGTATGTGCGAGGGGAACCTTTACTTTTATCTTTATGCTTGCATTGACTTGCTTTAAATTACATAGAACACATTGAAATGTATTATTGCCTAGGACTGAACAGTACTGTGTGAGCATGTTTGTTTGTATGTGAAAGCATTTGAGAGGAGTCAAGGAAATAGAAGTGTAAAGGTGTTTGAATGGGTGGACATGGACAAATATATATGTGACACCTGGTGACATCACCTAATTGACTTGGGCAAAGCTCAAAGCTGGCTCTGGCCTGGTTAATATATATAAGGTTAATTACCCAATAATTTGAGGTTGTAAACTAAAATGAGAAATGGAAAACCAGCCTGAAAAAAGACAGTGGCAAACTAAATCTATTATAATTATCAAGACAATTATTTGAATATAGTCCCATAGTCATCAGGAATCAGGCTCATCATCAAAACAGTCTTCAATTATTTTGGGAGTTCCACAACCCGTTGTTGCGTGCAGCTGATAGAAACACAAGAGTTTATTTATATTTATTTATATTTCATATTTATTAAGCACCCATCTCCTTTGGAAAGTCACCTCCCTCTGTTGAATTACCTACAGTGAGAATTGCATTTGAATAAATCTTGCCTGAGATGTAAGCTCTACTCTTTCCAATAGCAGTAAGAGTCATTGTCTTTAGTGGCACTTATTCCTTGGTAAAATTTAATGGGGTTATACAGGTCTGAGCTTGCTCTCAGAGTAGCCGTGGGAGACAGAAAAGAAATCAGGGACAATATGTATATTTCTAAATAAGAACCATAAATGGACATCCTTCCACCACAAGAGTCAAATGTATATCTCATTTATGCTTTAAAATTTGATTAGAAAATTCAAAGGTAACAAATTTCCATAGCTAAAAATAAAATAATCTACAATATTGACTGTCACTTCAGAAAACATAAGGATTATTTCATGGATTTCAGTAAGGAACATTATCCTCTGATTAACCACATAGAAACAAAAGAATGCTTAGAAAATGCATTCACTTCTCTGGTATTTCAAATGAACTGTATCTGACACAGCAAATAAAAGTCAACTATTCTACACAATTGGATTTGTATTACATAATATCACAGCCAAATGCTTTTCTTAAATTCAAGCAATATTATTTGTTAGATTATAACTTTTCTTTCGCAAATTATAGTTGTATTCGCTGAGAAATCCACAACTACTTTATATTTCTGAATGCAAAAAATAGAATTTTTTTTCTACAGTTGACCAATCTGTACCAATATTTCCAAATGTTGCAATTTGGAGAACTATGTCTACTACATTATAATGATTCCTGGCCCTTTCATAGGAAAATATTAAACTCTGTAACTTAAAGTCCATGATATGCTTTTTAAATCCAACTTGTTTTATGTGTAATGCCAAATATCCTGAGATACAGACTTTCAGCTAATGTTCCTGGTACAAAGGTAATGCAGCCAGCCATCAGGGGCAAAGGGGAAGGAGTGTGTACAATTCACAGGGGAAAAGTGTATATGCGCTGTTACTTCTCATTTCTTTATCTTTTGGATAGCCACATTAGACCTGTCAGGAACTGCATATGTAGAGCAAAGAATAGAATAGAATATTCTTTATTGGCCAACTGTGATTGGATACACAAGGAATTTGTCCCCAATGCATATGTTCTCAGTGTACATATAAACATGATAAATCATAAATCATAAGATACAAACAACAAACTGATAGATCATAAGATACCAATAGGAGAAAGTAATAGGAAATATGAGAAGGATAATAATAATACTATTTACCCTACTACATGGGTAAATATCCTTAGGCATAAGAAAGTGCTGTGGGAATTAAGTGTTTAACAGAGTGATGGCTAGGAGTGTGTGTGGGGGGAACTGTCTTTGTGTCTAGTTGTTTTGGCATGCAATGCTCTATAGCGGTAACCTGAGGGGAGAAGTCAGTATATCCTGAAGGGTCTGTAGATATTTTCTCAGCCTTCTTTCTGGATTGTATATAGGTATACAGGTCCTCAATGGAAGGCAGGCTGGTTGCAATTGTTTTTTCTGCAGTCCTAACTATCAGTGGAAGTCTGTGCCTGTCCTGTGCCAAACCAGACAGTTATAGAATTACAAATGGCAGACTCAATCATTCTTCTATAGAACTGTATCAGCAGCTCCTTGGGCAAGCCTCCTACAACTGACCCCATTTCATTGGGTTCACAACCCCTAGTGATCACAGAAAAGGAAGTGCAGGACCTATTTCACAGACAAAAGCCAGGAAAAGCTCCAGGCCCAGACAAGATAACTCCTTCTTGCTTAAAAGTCTGTGCTGACCAATTGGCCCCCATCTTCACCCATATTTTCAATAAATCACTAGAGATGTGCTATGTTCCTTCTTGCTTCAAACGCTCTACCATCATCCCAGTGCCGAAGAAGCCCACCATCAAGGAACTGAATGACTACAGACCAGTTGCTCTAACATCTAAAACCTTTGAAAGGCTAGTGCTTTCCTACCTGAAAACCATCACGAATCCGCTCTTAGACCCCTTGCAATTTGCATACCGAGCAAATAGATCAACAGATGATGCTGTTAATATGGCTCTGCACTACATCCTACAACATCTTGAGTCTCCAAAGACCTATGCAAGGGTCCTTGTTGTAGACTTTAGTTCAGCATTCAATACCATCATTCCAGACATTCTTCTAACTAAGCTAAACCAGCTACAGGTACCGGAACAGACTTGTAAGTGGATCACAAGCTTCCTAACAAACAGGAAGCAGCAGGTGAAGCTAAGCAAGATCACATCAAATACCTGTACAATTAGCACAGGGGCCCCCCAAGGCTGTGTGCTCTCCCCACTTCTCTTCTCTCTGTATACCAATGACTGCATCTCCAATGATCCATTTGTTAAGCTACTGAAGTTCGCAGATGACACAACAGTGATTGGTCTCATTCGAGACAATGACGAATCCGCATATAGACGAGAGGTCGAACGACTAGCCTTGTGGTGCAACCAAAACAATCTGGAACTGAACACACTCAAAACCGTAGAAATGGTGGTAGACTTTAGGAAAAACCCTTCCATACTTCCATCTCTCACAATACTTGACAACACAGTATCAACAGTAGAAACCTTCGGCTCCAGTGACGTCACCCTCCTGCTGGGTGCTCTAACAGAGCACTCCGTGTTAGAAGATTGTAAAAGTCAGTGAAACAGAAAATAAATCACTGTTCACTGAGCTTAGCATAACCTCTGGGTGAAAGAGGTTATCAGAGTTGTGGGAAAGTGGCAGGTCTGACAGGGGGTTTGCTCTCAAGAGCGAATTTTCCTGGATTTATGACCCCACCGAATTCCACTCCCTCCAACTTCAGCACGCTCCTGTTTTTATCAGGAAAAAGGAGTGGGAATGTCGCTTCTGCTCTAAAGGACTTATTAAATTGATTGATATTCTAAGCAGACGGGAATTTCACAAGCGTTCGATCTTTGATGCAGAATCAGCACGGCAAGTACCGACTCCCTTTTTGAAACTTGAAACCTTTCTTTGTCTTTGATTAATTGACTTTTAAAATGGCGTCTGAAAGTGAAAGTAAAATTTTTTTAGTACGATGAAGCAGCGTTATTTGTGGATTGTTACAAACGGAGTTTTTTTATACTGAAAGGAGGGAAGGAGAGTTATTAACTTTGAATTCCTGATTCTTTTGAAGACAGAATGGCAGCTAAACCTTTAAAGCCTTCTGGAAGAAGGATCTGAACCAAGTCTTGAGGAAATATTGAAAGAACAATTAAAACTTTCTGAAGATAGGCAAAAAGAGATGATGGAGAATTTTAATGCAAAAATAAGAGAAGATATTCTTATGGCAGTTCAAGGACTGAGTAAAAAAATTGAAGGATTGGAAGTGGAAATGCAACAGATCTCTCAGTCAAATAAGCATTTAGAAGACAAAATGAAAGGTGTTCAGAAAAAAGTGGATCAAAATGAAGATCAGGTTGTGATATTACAATATAAACTTATGGAAGGAGCTCTTAGAATTCGTGGTATGCAAGAAGAGCGAGGAGAAGACTTAAGAAAAATTATATCAGAAGCATTGGCTGAATTTATTGAAGTGGACCCCCAAGAGGTAGCTTACCAAATTGATAAAATATATAGAGTTAATTCCTGGATTGCAAGACAGAGAAAGCTTCCTCGGGACATTGTGGTTTATTTTGTGAAAAGGACTATGAGAAATCAAATTCTGCAAGTTTCATATCAGACAACTTTAAAAATTGGAGAACAGGAGTTGAAGGTGTTGAAAGAGATTCCTTCAAAGATGTTAAGAGACAGGAAGGAATTTGCTTTTTTTACACAAGAACTTAAAAAACATCAGATTCAATTCAGATGGGAGGTGCCAGTTGGACTGACACTATTCTATCAAGGAAGGAGATATAGAATTGACACTGTTTTAAAGGCAAAGGATTTTCTTTCTACAGTTTTGAAAGTCGAAATAGAAGTGATAGAAAACTTCAAGAGACTCAAGAAGGCGTGGTGATCCAAGAGCCTTTATTGCTGCCAGTATTAGAGGAACCACAAGAGCAAAGGGTGACAAGAGGAGCCCTTAAGCGTAAAGAAGAGCAACAGTCTCAAAGTAAAAGTCAGGATCCCAGTATGGAAGCTGTGGGAGGAGCTAGACGGAAGATACCGGAGGAGGAGCTTTCGTTGTCTGCTTCAAAGCTTCAGGAGGCCAGTAATGGCAAATAGAATCTTGTCATGGAATGTTAATGGCTTGAATTCAGCTCAGAAAAGAAGGAAAATATTTCACTACTTGAGACAATTAAAATGATGTGATTTGTTTGCAAGAGACACATATAAAATTATCAGACCAAAAATATTTAATTAATTCAAAATTGGGTAACCATTTTGTTGCATCAGCTTTGGAAAAGAAGCATGGAATTGTTGTATATATCAGGAAGGATATACCAGCTAAGTTAATTGAGGCAGATATTCAAGGAAGATTTATTGCTATTGAACTGGTGATAGATGCAAAAGACTTTGTTGATAGGTATTTATGCACCTAATCAGCAACAAGAAAAGTTTTACAAAATGTTACATGAGAGGTTGACCTCTGGGATTATAGTTCGTTTATTTTATTAGGAGACTGGAATGGAGTAATTGATACAAGAAGGATAAGAGAACCTCCTCCAAGAAGATACCTATACATGCAAAATTACCAAAATCCTTTTTTGAAATGATGGAAGACTTTGAGTTTAGAGATATATGGAGGTTACGGAATCCAGATGAGAGAGATTTTACTTTTTTTTCTGATAGGCATCAATCTTTTTCACGTATTGATTTTATTTTAATTTCTAATGACTTGCTTTCTAGGGTGAAGAAAACGAAAATAATTCGAGGTGTTTAACTGACCATAGCCCAGTATGGATGGAATTATTACAAGGGAAAAAGGTGGTAGAACATGGAGGTTGAATGAAAATCTGTTTAGATATGAGGATAATGTAACTTATTGTAAGAAACAGTTAAAAGAATTTTTTGATTTTAATATGTACAAAGGGACACCTATAGGAACTGTGTGGGAGGCGAGCAAAGCGTTTATTAGAGGGATATTGATTTTATTTGGACAATAGGCAAAGGAATAATAAACAAAGGCAGCGTAGGTATTTGGAAGAAGAAATTCAAAGGAAGCAACAGTTATTAATTCAAAACCCACAAGATCACAAACTTAAAGAGGCTATAAAAATATTACAGAGTCAATTTAATATGTTAATGGCAGACCAGGTGGCAACGAATATACAATATGCTAAACATAATACCTTTTGTAATGCAAATAAACCTGGGAGATGGTTGGCATATAATTTAAGGAAGAAACAGAAAGCACGTGTCATACAAAAAATAGAATATAAAGGTAAAGAGATATACCAACAGGATAAAATTAAAAGGCATTCTCAGAATTTTATACTGCACTATATGCAAAAGACAAAATATTGAATAGGGACATTTATGATTATTTGAAAGATTATAAGGTTAATATTCTAACATTAGAACAGAGGGAGGAGCTGAACGGCCGATAGCTACTGGAGAAATAGTGGAGGCAATTAAACAATTAAAATGGGAAAACCCTGGTACAGATGGTCTTACAGCAACTTATTATAAAAACACAGGATGAAATATTAGGCCCACTTAAAGAATTATTTAATCAGATACAATTAGGAGTGGAATACCCCGTCATGGAAAACATCTTTTATTTCACTGATACCAAAGAGGAGCAAGACTGCTCTAAACCTGGTAACTATAGGCCGATTTCACTTTTAAATAATGATTATAAGATTTTGTAAAAATAATAGCAAATAGATTAATGTTAGTTTTACAACAAAGAATTCATACTGATCAGTCTGGTTTTATAAAAGGGAGGCAGATGAGGAATAATGTTAGACAGATTATTAATATATTGGAATATTTGGAAAAGAAGAATACTTCAGCACTTATTTTTTTGGATGCAGAGAAAGCCTTTGATCGATTGCATTGGGATTTTTTATTTAAATTAATAGAGAAAATGCAATTTGGAGACTGTTTTATTAGAATAATTAAAGCGATTTATGGAGAGCAAACAGCACAGATTATAGTAAATGGTAGCTTGACAGAAGTTATTAAGATTGCGAAAGGAACGAGACAGGGATGTCCCTTATCACCATTATTGTTTGTTTTGACTCTGGAACCATTATTAGATAAAATACGAGAATTAATGAAAATAGAGGGAATTAAGATTAGACAATATGAGTATAAAGTTAGAGCTTTTGCAGATGATGTAGTGGTTACGTTAACAAATCCTATAAATTCAAGTAGATTTTTGTTGGAAGTAATTGATAAATATGGAAAGGTATCAGGATTTAAAATAAATCAGAATAAAACAAAAGTGATAATTAAAAATATGTCTATACAACAGAAACAAAACTAGAGGAAATGACAGGATTTGAGGTAGTAAAAAGGTTAAATATTTAGGGTCTATATTAGCTCATCGAACAAGAAACTTTATAAGAATAATTATGACTTGCTATGGCAAAAGTTCAGAATGATATGAGTGGCTGGAAGAAATTGCAGTTATCCCTATTAGGAAGGATTAGCTATTAAAATGAATGTGTTACCTAGATTTTTGTTTCTGTTCCAGATGATACCAATAATTAAAAAAGGATAAAAATTTGGAAGATTGGCAGATTAGGATTAACAAATTTATATGGCAGGTAAAAAGGCAAGGGTTAAAATGAAAATAATACAGGACTCACGGAAAGAGGTGGTTTAAGAATGCCTAACTTTAAATTATATTATGAAGCAGTAGCCCTTTCAGTAATAAGTGACTGGTTTAATTTAACAGAGGAAAGAATTTTGAATATAGAAGGTTATGACTTGTTATATGGATGGCATCGTATTATTTTATGAAAAAGTGGATAGGGCTTTTAAGAATCATGTGTTGAGAAGTGCTCTTTTGGTCTGGAAAAATATTCCTATAAATTAGATACAAGATTCCTATATGGAGCCCTAGGCATGCAATAGAGAATATAAATATAGAACAGAAACAGGAAATGATTACTTATAAAGAACTTTTGTATGCTGAAGGAGGTAGATTGCAATTAAAATCATTACAGGTATTAAATGAAGAAGGAGGAATTATACTTGGTTTCAATATGGGCAAATAAGTGCTAGATGGAAAAGAAGATCAAAAATTGGTATAATGCAAAGGGAGGAAAATTTAATAAAGCAAATTAGAAATCAGACCCAGGAGCATATAAAGAGATTGTATAATGTGTTTTGAAATAGATTCGAAAAGGATTTGGTAAAGGATTGTATGATAAAATGGGCACAGAATATTCAGGAACCAATAATGTTGGAAACATGGAGAAAATCTGGGTTAGAAATGTTAAGTTTACACAAGCACAGAATTTAAGGAAAATTTTTATAAGATGTTTTATAGATGGCACTTAGATCCCAAAAAATTATCATGTATGTATCCTAATATCCAAGCGAAATGTTGGAGATGTGATTGTGATGATGCTACATATTTTCATATTTGGTGGACTTGCAAGAAAATTAAGGTCTTTTGGATAAGAATTTGGTGGATTATTCAAAATGTACTGAAGAAGAAGATAAAGTTCCTGCCACAATTTTTCCTTTTGGGAATTATAACGGATTGTACAGGGATTGAGACTAAATTGATTCTGAATTTAATAACAGCAGCAAGACTGTTGATTGGACAATACTGGAAGAAATACTACAATAGAAGAATGGATATTGAAAGTTATTAATTTGGCTGAGATGGCTAAAATCTCAGCGTTTTTAAAAGACAATACGCAGGAAAGATATTTAATTGAATGCTATTCTATTCTATTCTATTCTATTCTATTCTATTCTATTCTATTCTATTCTATTCTATTCTATTCTATTCTATTCTATTCTATTCTATTCTATTCTATTCTATTCTATTCTATTCTATTCTATTCTATTCTATTCTATTCTATTCTATTCTATTCTATTCTATTCTATTCTATTCTATTCTATTCTATTCTATTCTATTCTATTCTATTCTATTCTATTCTATTCTATTCTATTCTATTCTATTCTATTCTATTCTATTCTATTCTATTCTATTCTATTCTATTCTATTCTATTCTATTCTATTCTATTCTATTCTATTCTATTCTATTCTATTCTATTCTATTCTATTCTATTCTATTCTATTCTATTCTATTCTATTCTATTCTATTCTATTCTATTCTATTCTATTCTATTCTATTCTATTCTATTCTATTCTATTCTATTCTATTCTATTCTATTCTATTCTATTCTATTCTATTCTATTCTATTCTATTCTATTCTATTCTATTCTATTCTATTCTATTCTATTCTATTCTATTCTATTCTATTCTATTCTATTCTATTCTATTCTATTCTATTCTATTCTATTCTATTCTATTCTATTCTATTCTATTCTATTCTATTCTATTCTATTCTATTCTATTCTATTCTATTCTATTCTATTCTATTCTATTCTATTCTATTCTATTCTATTCTATTCTATTCTATTCTATTCTATTCTATTCTATTCTATTCTATTCTATTCTATTCTATTCTATTCTATTCTATTCTATTCTATTCTATTCTATTCTATTCTATTCTATTCTATTCTATTCTATTCTATTCTATTCTATTCTATTCTATTCTATTCTATTCTATTCTATTCTATTCTATTCTATTCTATTCTATTCTATTCTATTCTATTCTATTCTATTCTATTCTATTCTATTCTATTCTATTCTATTCTATTCTATTCTATTCTATTCTATTCTATTCTATTCTATTCTATTCTATTCTATTCTATTCTATTCTATTCTATTCTATTCTATTCTATTCTATTCTATTCTATTCTATTCTATTCTATTCTATTCTATTCTATTCTATTCTATTCTATTCTATTCTATTCTATTCTATTCTATTCTATTCTATTCTATTCTATTCTATTCTATTCTATTCTATTCTATTCTATTCTATTCTATTCTATTCTATTCTATTCTATTCTATTCTATTCTATTCTATTCTATTCTATTCTATTCTATTCTATTCTATTCTATTCTATTCTATTCTATTCTATTCTATTCTATTCTATTCTATTCTATTCTATTCTATTCTATTCTATTCTATTCTATTCTATTCTATTCTATTCTATTCTATTCTATTCTATTCTATTCTATTCTATTCTATTCTATTCTATTCTATTCTATTCTATTCTATTCTATTCTATTCTATTCTATTCTATTCTATTCTATTCTATTCTATTCTATTCTATTCTATTCTATTCTATTCTATTCTATTCTATTCTATTCTATTCTATTCTATTCTATTCTATTCTATTCTATTCTATTCTATTCTATTCTATTCTATTCTATTCTATTCTATTCTATTCTATTCTATTCTATTCTATTCTATTCTATTCTATTCTATTCTATTCTATTCTATTCTATTCTATTCTATTCTATTCTATTCTATTCTATTCTATTCTATTCTATTCTATTCTATTCTATTCTATTCTATTCTATTCTATTCTATTCTATTCTATTCTATTCTATTCTATTCTATTCTATTCTATTCTATTCTATTCTATTCTATTCTATTCTATTCTATTCTATTCTATTCTATTCTATTCTATTCTATTCTATTCTATTCTATTCTATTCTATTCTATTCTATTCTATTCTATTCTATTCTATTCTATTCTATTCTATTCTATTCTATTCTATTCTATTCTATTCTATTCTATTCTATTCTATTCTATTCTATTCTATTCTATTCTATTCTATTCTATTCTATTCTATTCTATTCTATTCTATTCTATTCTATTCTATTCTATTCTATTCTATTCTATTCTATTCTATTCTATTCTATTCTATTCTATTCTATTCTATTCTATTCTATTCTATTCTATTCTATTCTATTCTATTCTATTCTATTCTATTCTATTCTATTCTATTCTATTCTATTCTATTCTATTCTATTCTATTCTATTCTATTCTATTCTATTCTATTCTATTCTATTCTATTCTATTCTATTCTATTCTATTCTATTCTATTCTATTCTATTCTATTCTATTCTATTCTATTCTATTCTATTCTATTCTATTCTATTCTATTCTATTCTATTCTATTCTATTCTATTCTATTCTATTCTATTCTATTCTATTCTATTCTATTCTATTCTATTCTATTCTATTCTATTCTATTCTATTCTATTCTATTCTATTCTATTCTATTCTATTCTATTCTATTCTATTCTATTCTATTCTATTCTATTCTATTCTATTCTATTCTATTCTATTCTATTCTATTCTATTCTATTCTATTCTATTCTATTCTATTCTATTCTATTCTATTCTATTCTATTCTATTCTATTCTATTCTATTCTATTCTATTCTATTCTATTCTATTCTATTCTATTCTATTCTATTCTATTCTATTCTATTCTATTCTATTCAAAGGAATACATATATACTAAAACACCAATGAGAAGTTCAAAAGATTGTTTTAAAGATACAGGGGGCAATTCTGAAGAGATTTCAAGATATGTGAGGCCACTATTATATATGCGCTGTTTCTACACTACTGGGCTAGCGTAGGACCAGGAAGTTCATGTATTTAAAAGTGGTTATTAAAATACGTCTGTCTGCAGGAATTTAAAATTAGCACTAAATTTTAAATTAAACCTTAAAACCATTAAATAACTTGTGAAATTAATTCAAAACTAGTTTAATTGAATATGAACAAGCTGCCTGCGTAATTTTTAGTCTGATAGCAAAACATTTTACAATGGTACCTTGGTACTCAATTGCTTTGAAACTCATCTAATTTGGTACTCAATGCATTTTGACATGAACCTTTTATCTCAGTGCTCGTCATTTGTTTGCACAAGCTAGAACTATTGGTGTCAGCTGCCTTGTGACTCACTGCATTATTCCTTATGGAAAAAAATTGTTTGGTACTCATTGTTTTTAGTACTTCTTCAGGAATCAATTAACAATAAGTACAGAGGTCCTACTGTAATTGAAAATCTGGAATGTATTTTATATATTGTCCCAGGGGTGAAATGCTCCCGATTCGGACCGGATCGGCCAATCTGGTAGCAATGGCGGGTGGTGGTTCGGAGAACTGGTAGCAAAAATCCTTGGGCCACCCACCCATGCCCACCCAATTGCCGGCTTGCCTGCTTGCCACTTCTTTTAAAAAATGCTTTTAAAAGGTAAAAAAAAGGCTCTGATGATCACAGCTGAGTCGCGCGGCCAAATAGGTTGTAAAAAAATGCTTTTAAAAGTAAAAAAAAAAGTTTGTGCACCACAGCTGATCACCCCCCCTGCATGCGCTGTTCTACTTACCCCATGCCTCCTTTTGGCGTGCACTGCGCATGTGTGGTGTGCACCTCGCATTTGGTGCGTGATGCACACTGGGCATGCATGCATGCAGCGCGCATGCGCAGCCAGCGAACCAGTAGTAAACCAGTTCAGATTTCACCACTGCATTGTCCCTTGCAAATAGGTGTAGGGTAGCTCAGATTTAACAATACGGTGCACGAGTCACAATCCAATGTCTCACTCCTTACAGGAGGAACTCTACAGTAGGTATTACTTATAAAGTTTGCATCCTTCTTACAGATGTTGATACTGATTTGATCATGCAATGGATTGAAACTCCCAGTATTTAAATAATTGCTATTTGATCATCAATTCATGGTTGAAGTTACATGTGAGAAACAGTGCCTTTCACTGGGCTGTACTTGTTTCATAAAAAAAGACCATCAGTGACCAGGATACATAAATGTTTTCAGGAGGAGGTACTCTGAATTCTTGGAATAAGCCCCTAAGATCCTTTGGTTAGATCTCTCCTTCCTTGTCTCTCTGATTCCCACCCCACATTTTTCCCACCTATTCTCCTTCCAGTTCTTGTCCCATTTCTTCAGTTCCTATTCTTCAGCCTAACTTCTTTTCCTGCTTAAAGTAACATGTCCTTCATATGAAGCTTTATTCCTTGTGGTTTTATGGATATGTTCAAGTACTTTCCTTGAAAACAATATGATGAGATTTGCAATTGTCTTCTTAAAGTTCTTTTTTAATTTCCTGGAGCTCCAAGTACTAGCTTTAAGTCCTAAAGGCTCACCCTTCTTTGCTCCCTAATCCAAATACGATTGGCCAGATATTAGCACTTGCTGCTATTAAAGTTCCCATGGTATACCAAACATCTGAATCCCCCTCTGAATGGAGTTATAGGAATTATATTTAAATTTATGGACAGAGTAATGAATTTAGACTATTGTACTAGTACTAGTACTAGGCTTTTAAGAGCTGAAGAATAAAGAATACTCTGTTTCTCACTACCTTAAGATTCTGGAGGAAAATTACAATACAAGTTTAGCAATGTCGTCATTGTACTGCCATTGTCTCACATACCCTGTTTTCCCCAAAATAAGACATCCCCTGATAATAAGCCCAATCGGGCTTTTAAATAAATAAATAAATAAATAAATAAATAAATAAATAAATAAATAAATAAATAAATAAATAAATAAATAAATAAATAAATAAATAAATAAATAAATAAATAAATAAATAAATAAATAAATAAATAAATAAATAAATAAATAAATAAATAAATAAATAAATAAATAAATAAATAAATAAATAAATAAATAAATAAATAAATAAATAAATAAATAAATAAATAAATAAATAAATAAATAAATAAATAAATAAATAAATAAATAAATAAATAAATAAATAAATAAATAAATAAATAAATAAATAAATAAATAAATAAATAAATAAATAAATAAATAAATAAATAAATAAATAAATAAATAAATAAATAAATAAATAAATAAATAAATAAATAAATAAATAAATAAATAAATAAATAAATAAATAAATAAATAAATAAATAAATAAATAAATAAATAAATAAATAAATAAATAAATAAATAAATAAATAAATAAATAAATAAATAAATAAATAAATAAATAAATAAATAAATAAATAAATAAATAAATAAATAAATAAATAAATAAATAAATAAATAAATAAATAAATAAATAAATAAATAAATAAATAAATAAATAAATAAATAAATAAATAAATAAATAAATAAATAAATAAATAAATAAATAAATAAATAAATAAATAAATAAATAAATAAATAAATAAATAAATAAATAAATAAATAAATAAATAAATAAATAAATAAATAAATAAATAAATAAATAAATAAATAAATAAATAAATAAATAAATAAATAAATAAATAAATAAATAAATAAATAAATAAATAAATAAATAAATAAATAAATAAATAAATAAATAAATAAATAAATAAATAAATAAATAAATAAATAAATAAATAAATAAATAAATAAATAAATAAATAAATAAATAAATAAATAAATAAATAAATAAATAAATAAATAAATAAATAAATAAATAAATAAATAAATAAATAAATAAATAAATAAATAAATAAATAAATAAATAAATAAATAAATAAATAAATAAATAAATAAATAAATAAATAAATAAATAAATAAATAAATAAATAAATAAATAAATAAATAAATAAATAAATAAATAAATAAATAAATAAATAAATAAATAAATAAATAAATAAATAAATAAATAAATAAATAAATAAATAAATAAATAAATAAATAAATAAATAAATAAATAAATAAATAAATAAATAAATAAATAAATAAATAAATAAATAAATAAATAAATAAATAAATAAATAAATAAATAAATAAATAAATAAATAAATAAATAAATAAATAAATAAATAAATAAATAAATAAATAAATAAATAAATAAATAAATAAATAAATAAATAAATAAATAAATAAATAAATAAATAAATAAATAAATAAATAAATAAATAAATAAATAAATAAATAAATAAATAAATAAATAAATAAATAAATAAATAAATAAATAAATAAATAAATAAATAAATAAATAAATAAATAAATAAATAAATAAATAAATAAATAAATAAATAAATAAATAAATAAATAAATAAATAAATAAATAAATAAATAAATAAATAAATAAATAAATAAATAAATAAATAAATAAATAAATAAATAAATAAATAAATAAATAAATAAATAAATAAATAAATAAATAAATAAATAAATAAATAAATAAATAAATAAATAAATAAATAAATAAATAAATAAATAAATAAATAAATAAATAAATAAATAAATAAATAAATAAATAAATAAATAAATAAATAAATAAATAAATAAATAAATAAATAAATAAATAAATAAATAAATAAATAAATAAATAAATAAATAAATAAATAAATAAATAAATAAATAAATAAATAAATAAATAAATAAATAAATAAATAAATAAATAAATAAATAAATAAATAAATAAATAAATAAATAAATAAATAAATAAATAAATAAATAAATAAATAAATAAATAAATAAATAAATAAATAAATAAATAAATAAATAAATAAATAAATAAATAAATAAATAAATAAATAAATAAATAAATAAATAAATAAATAAATAAATAAATAAATAAATAAATAAATAAATAAATAAATAAATAAATAAATAAATAAATAAATAAATAAATAAATAAATAAATAAATAAATAAATAAATAAATAAATAAATAAATAAATAAATAAATAAATAAATAAATAAATAAATAAATAAATAAATAAATAAATAAATAAATAAATAAATAAATAAATAAATAAATAAATAAATAAATAAATAAATAAATAAATAAATAAATAAATAAATAAATAAATAAATAAATAAATAAATAAATAAATAAATAAATAAATAAATAAATAAATAAATAAATAAATAAATAAATAAATAAATAAATAAATAAATAAATAAATAAATAAATAAATAAATAAATAAATAAATAAATAAATAAATAAATAAATAAATAAATAAATAAATAAATAAATAAATAAATAAATAAATAAATAAATAAATAAATAAATAAATAAATAAATAAATAAATAAATAAATAAATAAATAAATAAATAAATAAATAAATAAATAAATAAATAAATAAATAAATAAATAAATAAATAAATAAATAAATAAATAAATAAATAAATAAATAAATAAATAAATAAATAAATAAATAAATAAATAAATAAATAAATAAATAAATAAATAAATAAATAAATAAATAAATAAATAAAATAATAAATGGGAACTCGGCCTACTTGATCAAAGAAGTCATAAGATATTCACTAGGATTAACTGCCAGCTAAATCTGAAGGGGATTATTCCAGGTTCTGAATTATTAGTGTTAAGCACCTCAAGTAATGACTTTTATGTTTGATATCCTATGAACCTGCATGGTGGCTCACTACATCTTAATCTGGTTCAGTTTACGCTACGAGTTCTTCTAGTTGTACACAGAATTAGCACAACAGTAATGGACATCTCTAGGATCATGGTAGGCATTTATTCTGGCTTTATCCTACCATTCTGTTGCAGCTGTCACAGTCCCAGCAGCCTTGGACTGAGTCCTTTATGGCCCATAAAGCACTTCTGGCCATCATAAAACATTGCAGCCATGTCCCCATCACATGACTGTATTTCAGGCCCATGGCAACATTTATGACCGTTTGCAAAGTGCTCTGCGATCATGTGATCACCATTTGCAATCTTCTCTGCTGACTTCTCCAGAAAGGCAATAGGGAAGCTGGCAGGGAAAATTGCAAGCAGAGGAAATGCTGGATTTGAGGACCATTCCCTAGCACCCCAAGTGATTTTTCCTTCTCCCTCCATGCAGAGAAGGGAAAATCCTTCTGCATCCTGGAAGAATGGATCTCAAATATGGTACTTTTTTTTTTTTTTTTTTTTTTTTTTTTTTTTTTTTTTTTTTTTTTTTTTTTTTTTTTTTTTTTTTTTTTTTTTTTTTTTTTTTTTTTTTTTTTTTTTTTTTTTTTTTTTTTTTTTTTTTTTTTTTTTTTTTTTTTTTTTTTTTTTTTTTTTTTTTTTTTTTTTTTTTTTTTTTTTTTTTTTTTTTTTTTTTTTTTTTTTTTTTTTTTTTTTTTTTTTTTTTTTTTTTTTTTTTTTTTTTTTTTTTTTTTTTTTTTTTTTTTTTTTTTTTTTTTTTTTTTTTTTTTTTTTTTTTTTTTTTTTTTTTTTTTTTTTTTTTTTTTTTTTTTTTTTTTTTTTTTTTTTTTTTTTTTTTTTTTTTTTTTTTTTTTTTTTTTTTTTTTTTTTTTTTTTTTTTTTTTTTTTTTTTTTTTTTTTTTTTTTTTTTTTTTTTTTTTTTTTTTTTTTTTTTTTTTTTTTTTTTTTTTTTTTTTTTTTTTTTTTTTTTTTTTTTTTTTTTTTTTTTTTTTTTTTTTTTTTTTTTTTTTTTTTTTTTTTTTTTTTTTTTTTTTTTTTTTTTTTTTTTTTTTTTTTTTTTTTTTTTTTTTTTTTTTTTTTTTTTTTTTTTTTTTTTTTTTTTTTTTTTTTTTTTTTTTTTTTTTTTTTTTTTTTTTTTTTTTTTTTTTTTTTTTTTTTTTTTTTTTTTTTTTTTTTTTTTTTTTTTTTTTTTTTTTTTTTTTTTTTTTTTTTTTTTTTTTTTTTTTTTTTTTTTTTTTTTTTTTTTTTTTTTTTTTTTTTTTTTTTTTTTTTTTTTTTTTTTTTTTTTTTTTTTTTTTTTTTTTTTTTTTTTTTTTTTTTTTTTTTTTTTTTTTTTTTTTTTTTTTTTTTTTTTTTTTTTTTTTTTTTTTTTTTTTTTTTTTTTTTTTTTTTTTTTTTTTTTTTTTTTTTTTTTTTTTTTTTTTTTTTTTTTTTTTTTTTTTTTTTTTTTTTTTTTTTTTTTTTTTTTTTTTTTTTTTTTTTTTTTTTTTTTTTTTTTTTTTTTTTTTTTTTTTTTTTTTTTTTTTTTTTTTTTTTTTTTTTTTTTTTTTTTTTTTTTTTTTTTTTTTTTTTTTTTTTTTTTTTTTTTTTTTTTTTTTTTTTTTTTTTTTTTTTTTTTTTTTTTTTTTTTTTTTTTTTTTTTTTTTTTTTTTTTTTTTTTTTTTTTTTTTTTTTTTTTTTTTTTTTTTTTTTTTTTTTTTTTTTTTTTTTTTTTTTTTTTTTTTTTTTTTTTTTTTTTTTTTTTTTTTTTTTTTTTTTTTTTTTTTTTTTTTTTTTTTTTTTTTTTTTTTTTTTTTTTTTTTTTTTTTTTTTTTTTTTTTTTTTTTTTTTTTTTTTTTTTTTTTTTTTTTTTTTTTTTTTTTTTTTTTTTTTTTTTTTTTTTTTTTTTTTTTTTTTTTTTTTTTTTTTTTTTTTTTTTTTTTTTTTTTTTTTTTTTTTTTTTTTTTTTTTTTTTTTTTTTTTTTTTTTTTTTTTTTTTTTTTTTTTTTTTTTTTTTTTTTTTTTTTTTTTTTTTTTTTTTTTACTTTTGTCGCTAGCCTTTGTTCATTGTGAGCCTTAGCTTTCCTCACTTCATCTTTACAGGCTCGGGCTGTTGCTGATATTCTGCCTTAGTTATTTGCCCCTCTTTCCACTTTTTATATTTGTCCTTTTTGTCTTTCAATTTGTCAGATAGTTCTTTATGCATCCATGCTGGTTTCTTTTGAGATCTACTATTTTTCTTCTTCATTGGTATTGTGTTAGACTGTGCTTTTATAATCTCACTTTTCAAAATTTCCCAAGCTTCTTGAGTTGTTTTCCCCCTGAGGATTCTCATCTGTTAAGTTCGGGAAGTAACGAGGCTGGAGACCAGGGTAGTGACAACAGCTCTTTAATATATGGTGAACCCAGCAACCAGGCTGGGGAAAAACCTCTCCTTATATACAGTTCAACCGGCGGCTTTAACCAATCAGCAACGTGCTTGTTTCCCGCCAAAACCATTTAAAGATACATTACACTCCTTCCCTCCCAGAAAACACTTTACCCATATTTACATATTATTTTTCAACGTAATCACGCAAATAGACTGGGCGTCTCCTGACTCTTTCGGACCTGCGCAGTACATTCCCTGGGAGTGGGTCGAGCTGACCGGAGGGGCTGTTTGCTCCTCTCAGCTCCTTCTCTAGGCCATCCGGCCCTGGATTATTAGCAGAGTCGTCCCTGCTGTTTTCTACTGGAACCTGTGGGCGTCGCTGGACCTCCGGAATTTCAGATAAGTCCTGCGATTTTTCCGGGTTTGAGTCAGCTGTGGAATCAAACATTGTATAGTCAGGGCCCGTTTCGATTAATTCAGATTGTTCGGCTATGCGTTTTCGTATTTGGTCTATGTGGCGCCTCCATACTCGGCCGTCCTTTAACTCCACCAAGTATGATTTTGGACCTGTTCTGTTTAGGATTTGTCCTGCTATCCAGGTTGGGCCTTCACCATAGTTGTGTGCCCACACTCGGTCGCCTATGTCCATTTCTCTTGTTTTTCCTATTTCCCCCTTGTAACCCTCCGGCGTATAGTTTGGATTTAGACGGTCTAGGGGGCACCTGAGCTTTCGGCCCATTAATAATTCGGCTGGGCTTCTGCCGGTTGTGACACAGGGGGTTCTGTGTTGGACGGCCAGGAAAACATCGATTTTTGTTTGCCAGTCGCCTGGCTTAAGTCTGGACAATGCCTCTTTTGCGCTCCGGACGGAACGCTCTGCAAGGCCATTCGTCGCAGGGTGGAAAGGCGCCGAGAGGGCATGTCGGATGCCCTCTTCTGCCAAGTACTCCTCAAATTGGGTTGCCGTGAATTGCGGGCCGTTATCGGAAACTAGCGTGTCGGGCAACCCATGGGTTACAAATAGGTGCCGTAGGACTGAGATCACGGCCTCGGCTGTCATGGATCTCATGAGAATGATTTCCAGCCATTTGGAGTAGGCATCTACTACTACCAGGAAGGTTTGGCCGTGGAAGGGGCCGGCAAAATCAATGTGTATTCTAGACCAGGGCCCCTGGGGTTTCTCCCATTCCCGAACCGGGGCCGTTGGGGGTAGCGGTCTGGACTCCTGGCAGGCCTGGCATTTCCCTACCCTTTCAGCAATTTCTGAGTCCATTAAGGGCCACCACACATAGCTTCTCGCTAGACCCTTCATCCTTACGATCCCTGGGTGACCTCGTGGAGGAGATCCAACACCCTTTTCCTCAATTTCTCTGGGATCACCACTCGATCCCCCATAGCAGGCACCCCTTGAGCCGACAGTTCCCCACGTTTACAAACTCTTTAAAACGCCCGGCGCAGCGGCCACCCTCTTGTACCCAACCAAGTACAGTTCTCAAAATAATGTCGGTATGATGCCCGAGCCACCTCCTTAGATGTGACTGGGCCAGAGTCCAGAGAGTCAATTAACAGTATGGGCGTCCCGGAGTGGGGTCTCGATCGCCCCTGGTAGTGGGCATCTGCTTAATGCGTCCGCATGCCCCAACTCTTTCCCAGTCGATGCCACAGTTTGTAGGAGTAGGCGGCTAAAAAGATAGTCCATCGGGTCAATCGGGGCGAAAGTGCCACGGGCGTTGGGCGGTCCCCCGCCAGTAACCCTAACAGTGGTCTATGGTCTGTAACAATTTCAAAGTCTCTACCAAAAACGTATTCGTGAAACTTTTTTACCCCTGACACTATAGCTAGAGCTTCCTTATCCAACTGGCTATAGTTCCTCTCTGTCGAGGACATCGTTCTGGAATAGAAGGCTATTGGGGCTTCTGTGCCATTTGGAAGCCTGTGGCTGAGCACAGCCCCCACCCCGTAAGGGGAAGCATCGCAAACTAATACCAATGGCATTGTGCTATGATACTGTATGAGTAAACTATCGCTTGATAGTAGATGTTTTACTGCTTCGAAAGCCCTAGCTTCCGTCTTTCCCCAAGACCAAGCAGTATTCTTTCCCAGTAACTTATGTAGCGGCTCGCAACGGTTGCCTTATTTTTCAAAAGACCGCGTAAAGTTCACTAGACCCAGGAATGCCTGTAGCTCTGTTTGTTTTTGGGCGCTGGAGCCTTTCTTATTGCCTTGACCTTGCTTTCAGTGGGTGAATTCTCCTTGTCTATTCTGTAGCCCAAGAACTCTACGGATTCTACCCTATCTGGCATTTGTTCACTTTAACCTTTAGACCGCTGACCGGAAAATGCCCAGAACTTTTCTCAAACGCTCCCCAATTCTTCTAAATTTTCGGCTGATACCAATACATCATCGAAATAGGGACTACCCGGGAGCCCTTGCAGAAGTCGCCCATTAAATTTTGAATAGACCAGGTGCCACACTCACCCCAAACTGTAACCGGGTACACTTGAAAGCACCTCTGTGAGTCACAATTGTCTGGGCTTGGCTGTGTTGGCGTCACGGGCAGTTGTTGATAGGCTTGGGCCAAATCTAACTTGGCAAAGACGTGCCCTTGCCCCAGCGAGTGCAGCAAGTGTTGCACCACGGAACCGGTAAGCGCTTTTTTGCAAGGCTTTGTTTAACGTTGCCTTGTAGTCAGCGCAGATTCTAACTGACCCATCTGGTTTCACTGGGGTGACGATTGGCGTCTCCCACTTTGCGTGATCGACTGGCACCAGAATCCCCTGACTGATGAGCTTGTCTATCTCCTTGTCAATCTTGGGTTTAAGGGCAAAAGGGACTCTCCTTGCCTTTAACCTAATGGGGGCTACCTGGGGGTCTAAATTGAAGGAAATAGGGGTCCCCTTGTACTTGCCCAGGCAGTCCTTGAAGACATCTTCGAACTCGTTCATGAGTGTGTCTTTTAGGTTAAAGTCACTTCTGTAGATGCCAGTCACTCCCATGCCCAATGCACGGAACCAGTCTAGTCCCAACAGACTTGGCAGGGTCCCTTCGACTATCGTGATGGGCAGGGTCTTCTTGTGTGGTCCGTACTCGACGCGGACGGAGGTGGTCCCTCGAACAGGGATGCGATTCCCTTGGTAGTCGTGCACTCGTAGCCGCTGTGTTTGCAGTTTGCGTTTGGCGATTCTCGGCAAAGCTTTCGCAAAAGTGTCCCAGGACATGATTGTGATCGCTGACCCGGTGTCCACTTCTAGTCGGCACGGCACTCCTTCGATTTTCGGTTTAGTGAAGATTTTCTTCTCGACGCGTGTTGCTGCACGGCCTATGATCACGGTCGTTCGATTTGAGTTCGCGCCCTTTTTGTTTCGACCAATCGCGGGTCGCCTTGCCAATCCTGCGCTCTGATTGGTTGGTTTGAATTTTCGGCGGGAAGGTTGGGGTGCTCGACAGACTTGAGCCAGGTGCCCCTTCTTCTCGCACCGCCGACATGTAGCGTCCTTGAACTTGCATCGTTGACGCTGGTGTTGCCCTCCGCAACTTCCGCATTCATCCCGGTCTTCTTTGCCCCTTCTCTCGGTGAGGCAAACTCCTTCCTCATCCTCACCGTCTGATTCGGTCTGGATTTCTTCATGGTGGACCGGTGTTGATTTCGCGCTCGCGCTCACCGTTGGCGTGAGTGGCTTTTGTAGGGTTTTCGCCGCTTGGGTCGACATCTCATGAGCTCTGGCTTCGTCCAGAGCGTTTGCCAGCGTTAGATTGCTTTTTGATAGCAGCCGCCTCCGCAAACGAATGTCTCTGACCCCACGGATGAGTTGCTCTAACAGCTCCTCATCTAAGTCTCGGTACCCACAGTCCTTGGAGGCTTAACGCAGGGCGGCCATGTAATCGCTGATGGATTCGCCCTCTTGCTGTCTGCGCTCCCCAAATTCAAAACGCCGTACGTATTTGGACGGTGTTGGCGCGAAATGGTTCTTCAATAGATTTTGCAGAGTTTGCCACGATACCGATTGTACCGGCGTTGGCTCTGCCAGGGCTTCCGCGATGTCGATGACCTCGGGACCGCAGTGGCTCAGGAAATATGCCCTTTTGCGGTTGTCTGGAACTCCTTGCAGTTCGTTTGCCTCTAGGAAGCTTTCGAAACGGGTCATGTACGTTCCCCATTTCTCCCTGGCTGGGTCAAACGGCGCGGGCGGAGTGTAGCTGGCCATCTCCGCGTTTCTGCCCTGAGTTTGCTGGGTTCGGTTCTTCCGTGCTTCAGCTCGTTCCTGGTGCTCTTTAGCCCCGATATCCCATCCTCGTCGCCAGTGTTAAGTTCGGGAAGTAACGAGGCTGGAGACCAGGGTAGTGACAACAGCTCTTTAATATATGGTGAACCCAGCAACCAGGCTGGGGAAAAACCTCTCCTTATATACAGTTCAACCGGCGGCTTTAACCAATCAGCAACGTGCTTGTTTCCCGCCAAAACCATTTAAAGATACATTACATCATCCATTGAATCCTTCTCAAGCTCTCTCTAAGTTTATTGAAATTAGCTCTCTTAAAGTCCAAGACTCTAGTTTGACTTTGTTCTACTACTTGTATTTGCTTAATGTCGAATTCCAATATTGCGTGGTCACTTGCCCCCAAGGTTCCTGTAGCTTCAACACCTCCTATCATTTCATCTCTGTTAGTGAGAATTAAGTCTAATATGGCTGATCCCCTTGTCGCCTTCTCTATTTTTTGGGAAACAAAGTTGTCTGCTAGTTTTGTTAGGAACCTGTTGGATCTTCCACTTGGTGCAGAGTTTGTTTCCCAGTTGATGTCAGGGTAGTTAAAATCCCCCATTACTACTGTGATGTGCTTCCTACATACCTTAGTTAGCTGACTAGCAAAAAGTTCATCTA